>NW_026273384.1:0-50000 GCF_020536995.1 Dreissena polymorpha | reverse complement strand
TCTTTGCGCGTGTGCACACTGGTAAAGCGAACATGAATATCCGGTCAAAATGCATCAGGTATTGCATAAAAGCATATTGGATACTCATTTCGCCTAATTCTTCAATAACTGTGTGCACAATTGCATTCGTTTGTAAACAAGAATTATTTGCTCGCGTTGCAGTTTCCTCCTTCCTTATTTAACGACGTTGTTTTTCAAAAGCTTGCCGACAGAAGTACCAGCATCACAATAAAGTATTTCAAGTCAATAAGAGAACATTAGTCTGTAAACTAAGTTTAACATTTGAGAACAAAGCACAACATGTAGGCAATAATGTGTCATGCAACAACATAGAACATTGTATTACAATGCCTGCAACATACTTACGAGTATGTTTCCTGTCGCTTCTTGTACAATGCTTACATTATCAAAATTATTTGCATGTTACTTTGCATGCGTTTCCAGCGTGCATGCTAAAATAAGCTAATTGGTGAATCGTACGTATGTCATTCTTTTGCAGCAGTTAAACATCCTTCAGAATATCAAACTTCATCAGTTGCGGACATCAAGGTCAGCCACGTCGGCTAAGTATCCGCGAACCAGGAAAAGAGGGCTTAACCGAGCAACCGGCTTGATCGTTACGCCAAATTGCGCTAACCGGTATGTTGCTACTCTCTTAAATGTTATGCAAATTTAAGTTTCTTTGGTACTAGGGTTAATCGGTTGCTATTGTAGCAGGTTATGGTTTTAAAGGATGCAGTATTTATTGCCTTTTGAGTAATGTTTATTTTCGTGCACGTAAGGTAAAATACAATTGTAAAATTTGGCGTACAGGCGCAATAAATCATGCGTACCAAAACATACACACATTGAAAGTAAATGGATACATTAAAATATGTGTTTGTTATCATGAGGTATTATTAGTATTAAATTGTGTTGTCGCTATGCCTGTGAGGTTATTAAATGAAACTTTACCATAGTGTTTGCCCATCCAAGGGAATGTTAAAGCAGTATCGGAAATAGGCGGAATGACTTCAAACAATGTCGTTTATGAATCCCGCATGGTCGCCTTATTGTAAGTTCACTGATATCATATTCACTAAGTATCGTTTGCTCCCAGTTTGTTGTTTTGTAAACTCAGCTTGCAAAATCCCAAAACCAATGTTGGCCCATCCAAAAGAACGACATATCACAATTGAAAACAGTCGGAGTGACTTCAAACAATGTCGTTCATGAATCCCGCATGATCGCTAAATGTTGAGTTCACTCATCGTGTATATGCTGATTATGTTCAAAAAATAATATAAATTAATATCTTGCGTTTCCCCCCAGATTGTTTTTAGTTTGTAATCTCAACTTGCAAGATCTCAAAACCGCTCAAAAAAGAAACCGCTGCTGAGTCTAACGTATAATTAAGCTTTATGGTTATAATTTTGCCATAGTTTAAGTGAAGAAACTTCGTCTAACATGTGTTATAAAACTAGCAAGTTCTGTGCGTAGAAAAAGTCAGAACATGTAAAATGATATAAATATATAAAGTATTTAAGTAAAGCCACACCTCGATTTAATTAAGTTCATATCGATAACCACCAAATGTATATTAAAACTAATGCAACATAAACTACATCAAATACTTCATAGACATAGCTTGTCTTAAAACGTACTTAAGTTTTAGCCATACTCACAAGTGTAAGAACCAAAAAGCACGGACATCTATATTAACAACCAAGCTCGGTAAAGGACAACATTTCATTAAATAATAACACATTCAACATAAATCGCGTAATCATAAATATCTATCACTATGTTCAGCACCACAACCCTATGTATCATCTAACGTGTGTCTGGTTTCGTTTACCTCGTCATATTGATTACGACTCCAAACGATATAAACAAGCAACTATGATCGATATTCAATGCTATTTATAAAAAGAAGACTGATGATACACACCATTGGTTCACTAAGACTTATATAATGCCCAACATTTGTTTCCATTAGGATTCGGGGTTGGGTGCACTCTAAACATTATGTTAAAATTGGTTGATGTGACCTAGATCGATATGAGCCTCATTCTGAAAAAACAAACTGGTTAATCTGTATGTGAGTTAATTGTCGTACCTGATTAGCCTTTGCAGCCCGCCGTCCCAGATTAGCATGGGAAGTCTACACAGGCTAACATGGGAAGACACAACCCGCTTTTTTGCATTGTTTTATTTTAAAGAAAGTATCTTCTAAGCCAATTTCAGATAAGCCGGAAATTGTAGTCCTTAATTAGCCTGTGCTGCCTAAGACATTTGTTAAATGTGTTTTATTGGTGGGTTATTGTTCAGTATTCAGTATTGTATGTGTGTATATTTGTTTAAGGGATTCCTAATGCGATAGTTCGACTCGAACTCCGTAGACATGTCAATTATTTACTTAATTCTATGTTATAGTGTTTATGTGCCAATGTTCAATACTCTGAATTTTTTTTATCTATGCAGACCTGATGATAGACCAAATAAAATCAAAGACAAATTTTAGTTCGCGAACGAGTCTATAGTTTAACTACGTAAGAGTATTAATATGCACAGTCAGCAAAAAAGTGTTTAATTTCGCCAACAGTATGCAGTGTTATGTTTTGTATATGGTCACTAGACTGTATGTGTTGACATGAACACGCAATATATACAATACATTATGTTAAAAATTGAGGAAATTCTTGTCTAACTTCTCGTTTTTTATTAAAGTTGTTAGAGAAAAAAAATGTGTTTGTCATAGGACTGTTTATATTTGTGTAGAACACGTGTTACTATTTGTAGGAGATTTCCCGGAGTTCTTTCTTGCCAAACATTAAAACATGAATGCATTATTTGACGAGTCAAAAAGCCTTCACGATTCAGCAAATACATTTTATCCGTGATTATTGAATTTATTTGAAAAAAATAGTATATTCGTGTATAAATCGAACGTTATCGCCAATATACTGTCCTTTACCAAATCCTGACCAGGGTTAGGGTTAGGGTTAAGGTTATGGTTAATCCTGAATAGAACTAGCATATAGTATTATTTTTTTCTTAACTGTTGGAAACAATATTGTAGTTATTGTTTGGCCAGTAGTTGGTTATTAATTGTAATTTGATGGCAGAATGTGAGTATGTGTTTTACATGGCTATAGCATTATCGAAATAGTGCAATATTTAATTTCAACGGTAAACTCTCCGATAGTATGAGAATACCAAAGTGAGTCTAATAAATATATAGAGAATATGTGTTCATGTCAGTTTAGATCGTTTGTTATTTCACTCGTGATTAGAGAAAATATATTTTCACGAGTGGCGCATGACATGAACAAATTTTCTGTTTCTTTTATGCCCCTTTTTCAAGAAAACAATTAATAATAATTTCCCTTTCGCTGAAAAGTGACCTTCTCTCCCGTAGCTAGCCTCAATACATTGAAATGACGTAATTTTGTCGACGAAATGACATCATAATGTAAATAAACGGTAAAAAGAGCATAAAATTAAAAGAAAATGTGTTGGATTCGGTGGAGTATCGATTTTATTTTACTCGTGATCATAGCAAAAGTATAAACAAGGATATAAACAAGGGAAGTACGTCTTAATACAATAATCTAAAAATAGAAAAAGGAATTCCGAAAATGTGTTATTTTTATCGGTGAAAATAACAATTTGTTTATTTTCATTGCTGTTATTTAACTGCAGAAAAGTCATATTGTATCATTAGGTATAACAGAAAGTTAAATATCATTTCACAATCTTTCATAAAATTATATAGTTTTGTTATTTTTACGTTGGTTACTATTAGTCGGTTGTTGCTCCGCGTGCCTTTTATCAAGGGTTGATAAATATTTAATTATTTTTTAATTATGTCGTACGTGAATAACTTTACTACGTCTATAATTATATATTTTTCAAACTAATTGCCTTGCCAAAACGTAGTTAAAACCAAAAGAAAACGATACAGCTGTTATATTGTTTATAAAGATAAATATAATTTAGTAATTAGATGATATTAATGATAATTCCATTCATGTTTTAGGCTGTAAAACTAATGTTCAGCGTTTCATGCTCGCTCATGATCTGGACTAAGTCGCAAATGAATACTATGCTATCATACGTATTTAACTTAAATGTGTATGTGTTTATTTAAATTTTTAACTTCAAATACAGATTATTGTCGGGGACCCTTATATGTAACTGAATAGGTTTTTACATTTCGATTACTTTTACGTATTGGTTCATGTACATGTATGTAGGTTTACGGTTTCATGTTAATAAATGTACACTTAAATTAGTTTCTTTTTAAAGATGCAAATACAATGGCAATTGATATCGTGCTGTTTTATCATCAAACACTTCCTCAAGGTTATCTCCCCCAAAAAGGAACGGTTGCCGCTGCATTCATACATGAAACTTCCTGTAAGGTCTTGGATTGTTTACACGGAAACATGTATAGAAAATATAATTAAATAATTGTTTTAATATAAACTGTTTACTCACAATTATAGTCGAATAAACCATCATAACGAGGTGTGTAATGGTGGTAGGGATTTGATAATGCTTCTCGGAGGTTTAATCACTGAAGGGACTGTGTGTTAGTTGTGTCTAACCTTTATATGATCGATAGGGGAAGTATCCGCTTAGAAACGTTCTTCTGCTTTCAAAATGTGTAGATAACGCGAAGGATTGATAATGTTATAGTTTAAGTTTTATCACACATTATGTTGTTAATCTTTAAGGAATGGTCTGCATTAGTTAAATATAATGGCTAGAAACTCAATTTATATTTTGAAATCGAAAGTGACTTCTTTTATGTGCTAAACAACATATGAAACATGCATGTTCGTTATAATAGTTTGTGTTATTTTGTTTGTAATTAAATTATAGGTCGTGCGATTGTTTTGTTAACTGTAATCAGATTAATGAGGTGATGCAATAGGCACAACACTATTTGAAATTACTTACATTTGATGACTCATTTCTAAAAAAGAAACATCGCTCACTTCAAGGAGATTACCCTCATTGGGTTTTCTAACATAATTGATGTGAATGCATTTTAGATTATTGACTGAGTAATACAAAGGATGGGGTGTTGTTATCGCTCAGAATTCATGGTGCATTTTAGACTGAGTGACGTCAATATGTGCACGAAGAAATGTTGGTATTATTATGCTGTGTTCCAACCTGCGTATCTGTTTAAGTTCGTTTACCTGCGTAACATCGTGGAATGTTTATGATTAAAACTTCATCTTGTTATCAATGCAAAACTCACGTTCGCACAGATTCGACGACTGTGTACATTCTGTTGTCATCAACACATATGGGTAATGTTTATGTTTTAATTAAACATAGATTTATCCAAAAGTAAATCGAACGTTTTTCAAATAGGAAACATAAATGTGCAATAAACGATTTTTTCATGCTATAAATGTTACGGATTGTATTTAAGAATAGTTTGAGCACTTACAAGTTCGATTCGAAATGAATTACATAACGGTTTGCAAATGTGTAAAAAACTGATAGATCTCGATATTAAATTTACAAAATCGTGTGCACTCACCTTGAAAGAAATATGTCAACATCGATTCATCATTTAATTAAGAATTCTGCGTTGATAAACCATTTACACGTGCAAACTGAGTGTAAACTAAGTGACGACAACCCACATCTTAGGATGTTTGATGAAACGACCTAAAAATATTGAACTCCGCTTTTTTATCTACTAACCTTATGTACACGTTTGATTATGTGGCAATATAAGAATGGTCAAGCTGGGAGTTGGATTGGTGTAACTAATAACCTGTTACGCATGTTTTCTAATTTGCTATCCTGTTGTACACGCTTCATCTTCTAATAGTTTGTTGTAATAATTAAAGAAAATATGCATTCAGTACAACTTCTTGTAATAATAGTATAGTTGATATGGTCGGATCGGCCTTGCATTGCATCATGTAAGCACATATTTCAGCAATGTTCATCTACATCGAGTATAGCGTTTTTCTTACATTATTAGTTAAAAGCTTAATACTGATTCCATATTATGTGTAACATTATCATTATATTAACACTCAATAGAAATTCATTAGCGGGGATAAATATGATGTTTAATGTTGGTTAAGTTAATAATAACCTCATTTCCTTTATATTTGTGAAATATATTGTTTGCGGTTTTTGTTGTGTTTTGTTTCTTAATGATATAACTTCTTGGTAGCAAACTGATTTTTTTGTTGAATCTTATTGTATTGTACCAGAAATTATGACTTTACAGTTGATTCCAAGTAATATGGCCTACCCCAATTAAAGAAATATATCAGGCATCGTTGTATCAGGCAGACATTAATGTAATAGTATGATAAATAATGGAATCTTATGACAATGACAAAAACATTTAGAAAAAAATCCGTTCATTTAAAATGTGCACATTACAATTCCTAAACTTAAGTAATTGTTAAATCTTAACATATTTCAAACATCTTAAGTTGTGATAAATACCATACAATATAAAAAGAAAGTTAACTTTTATGAATTCGTTATACATATCCTTACGACTCATTTTTATAAATTCAAACTGTGTATTAACATAATACAATTGTCTTGTTCGTTTGAATATTTACCACCCAATATATGAAGTATACGTAGTCACTCGTTTGGGTAATTTTATTGGAAATTCCAACAGCTCAAAACTGAAACGCGCATGCTCTGTTATATAATGGTATCCAGTCGCAATCAATAATGTTGATTAGGCTCTTTGACATGGAGGCATGTGTAGCAATCCATAATGTTGATAAGGCTGTTTGACATGGAGGCATGTGTAGCAATCCATAATGTTGATTAGGCTCTTTGACATGGAGGCATGTGTAGCAATCCATAATGTTGATTAGGCTGTTTGACATGGAGGCATGTGTAGCAATCCATAATGTTGATAAGGCTGTTTGACATGAAGGCATGTGTAGCAATCCATAATGTTGATTAGTCTGTTTGACATGGAGGCATGTGTAGCAATCCATAATGTTGATTAGTCTCTTTGACGTGGAGGCATGTGTAGCAATCCATAATGTTGATTAGGCTGTTTGACATGGAGGCATGTGTTTTTTCCTGTGTTGCATGAAGCGGTCTAGTTAGCTTACTCCGTAGTGCAAGTTGTTTACAGCGGGGCTGTCATCTTCGACATATTATGGTTCTCTAAATACTGATTTTACCCAGGAAACGGCCTTGAAATGGTTTTCAACGAGACTAAGAAATTAAATGCATTTGACCTTAAAGACATGAGCCTCGCTATGGGAAAACCCAGGTTTCCCAGAGTAAGGCATGTATACATATATATTAAACTGAGTTATGTGGATATCTTTGGATCAGAAGAATGGCATTAATCAGCCCACCTAACATCAAAAGCTATTATTTACTTAATTGTACCACACCAACTATTTAGTTTGTGTTCATGCCATGCATTACTTTACTACGCAGCTTACGACAAAGCTTTCTTTAGTTGTATAAACTATAAAAAAACACACATCATGTACGTCACGAGGGAATAAGATATTGTCGTTAAGGAGGATATCCAATAAATGCAAAAATAAAATAATGCACTCAATATGGCTGTATATAATGATTTACCAAAATTAATAATAACAACCCTGTAGTAATTAAACAATAAGCATCTTGTTTAGGCTAAATCTCAAATAAATTATATTTTAAATTATGTAATCCTTTTTGTCATTATGCATTTTGTAATTTAGACCGTACACAATAATATTTTATATTCAATGCGTATGATAATAGTCACCTCGGCCAGCTAGCAAACACAAAATGTTACAAAGACAAGATAGCAATTTAAAGTCATTTTACGATGTGTGATGCTTTAAAAAGAGACCCTAGCTATTTAAATACTATCAACAAAGATTCAGCCTCTACACTACTATTTAGAGAGCCCCGTTCTTAAATGCTAAACAATAACCCCCCGCTTAAAGTCTATATAAAAGCCTATTGCTACATTACAACTGAAACAGTCTCGCTTTACAATACTTCTGAAATTCCAAAGGCCCAAAGTTCCACATGCAACAATACTAAAGAGACAATCGCGCGCTACAATATTACTTAAATAGTTGAGCTCTGCATTGGCTGCAATACACAATAAAGAGCCCCGCGCTTCAGTCAAGCTCTAAAATAGTACTTAACGACTATCGCGGTCAAATACTATTGAAAGAGTCCCGTGTTACAATACTATTGAAAAGTCAAGCTAAAATAGTACGTAACGACTTTCTCGCTAACATACTACAGAAATAGCCCCGTGTTACAACACGACATACAGAGCCTCTCGCAAGAATATTAAAGAAACAAAGCTTGCGATACAATATTATAGAAAGCGTCCCGCCATACACTATTATAGAAAGATAACAGCGCTACAGTATTATTGAAAGAGCCCGCTCTGCAATATTACATAATTAGTCCCGCGCTACAATACTACAGAAAGAGTCCCGCGCCACAATACTAGAGAAAGAGCAGCAATCTACAATACTTAAGAAGAGCCCCGCGATTAAATACTACAGAAATAGTCCCGAGCTACAATACTACATACAGAGCCCCATGCTACAATTTTGCACACGGTGATCCAAGCAACTCTACCATAGAAAGAATCAAGCGCAACCCTTCTATATCAAGAGACAGGCGCCTACATGCTATGGGAATATCTACGCCGCACAACAATAAAGAAACGAATTCCGTGCTACTATTTTATACATACTACTATATTATACAAAGAATTCGGCCCCACAATATTATATAAGAGGCTCGCTCTACAATAAAACAGAAAGAGCACCGCGCTACAATATTATAGACAAAGCCCCGCAATACAATAATATAGAAAGATCCCCTTGCTAAAATACTACATAGAGAGCCCCGCGATACAATATTATTAAAAAGAGCCCCCCTTTACAATATTATAGAAAGGGTCCCGCGCTACATTACTACAAAAAGAGACCCTTGATAAATACTGTAGAAAGAGCCCCGCGATACAATACTACATATATAGCCCTGCGCTACAATACTACAGAAAGAGCCACACGCTAAAATAATATAGCAAGAGCCGTGCGCTACAATACTGAACACAGTGCTCCATGTAACAATACTATAAAAATAGCCCAGCGCTATAAAAATACAGACAGAGCCCCAAGATACAAAACTTCATAAAGGCCCCCGCGCTAAGAAACTAAATTGAGAATCCCGCCAGAATGCTAAAGAAGATATCTCGCGCTATATAGTACTATATAAAGAGCCCCGCGCTACTCTTCTATGGAAATAATTCCGCGCGACTATACTGTAGCAAACGTTTCATACTTCAATGATATATAAACAATCACGTACTACAATTCTATAGAAAGCATCCCGCGCTACAATACTATAGAACAAGCCTCGCGCTAAAATACTGAAGAATGAGTCCCGCGCTAGGACACTATAGAAAGAGCCCTACGCTACATTACTTTAAAACTTACCCCGCGGTAAAATACTATGCAAAGAAGCCCGCATTTAACTATTATAGAAAGTGCCCCGTGGTAAAATATTATAGAAATAATACCGCGGTAAAATACTATGGAAAGGGTACCGAGCGACAATACTATAGATATAGTACACTACTACATATATAGTACCGCGTTACAATTATTTATAAAAACACCCGCGCTGCAATACAATTGAAAGAGTCCCGCGATACAATACTACAGAAAGAGCCCCGCGATACAATATTGTGGAAAAAGCCCCGCGCTACATACTGCAGAAGGGGTGCGGTGCTTAATACTTCACAAATAGTCATGTGTAGCAATATTATAGAACAACAATATTATAAAATATTATAGAACAAACCCCGTAGATAGAGCCGCTCCCTACAATATTACAGCACGAGCCGCTACTTACAATAATATAGAAGGAGTTCCACTCTACAATGCTACAGAAAGAGCCCTACGCTACAATACTGCAGAAAGAACCCCAGGCTACAATACATTAGAAAGAACCGCGCGCTTCGATTTTATCGAAATACCACAGCAATACGATACAATGGAAATAGCCCTACGCCACAATACTATAGAAATAACCACGCGCTTGAATATTATAAAAAACGTCTGCTCTCAATTACTATAGAAAGAGCCCCGACTTACAAATAAAACTAATTTTTTATATCGGTGACTAGATCGATACAAGATGCAGTTTGTTAAAATGATTACGGCCTTTCGTTGAACGACATCAAGCTTCATTCACACCAACCTATCAACTCATATGACGATGAAATATTGAACCTTTGGGAAATGATATCGTGAAATTTAATCAAACACTTGATCGAAGTTACAACCCCCAAACAGGTAAACGGTAGCCATTGCATTTACACGTTATAATTTCCCTCAAGTTTCGAATGATTTTCATAATGGAGCGTTTTATATATTATGCACCGTTTTATATACTATGCACATGTGTGTGCATTTTTCTTTTCAAACGTCAACGTTGAAATCATAGTTTACAGTAAAACACGGACAAGTTACTATATTTAAATAAATACATAATATTAACATTAGTTTTAAAATCGAAATATTCGAATCAATTATCGGAACGTGGTGTCTATTACGGCTTAGATTACACGGAGATAGACACGTTAAAAGACTGTGTTAGTGGTGTCTAACCTTTCTGTTATCGAGGGGAAGAAACCACTTGGAGATGTTCGTCTGATGACGAAGTGTATAGTTTAAGCGAACTTAATATGACATTATAATTAACTATTGTTCTCCAAGTATGTTCTTTATGGTAAGGATGTATTATTAATTTATTACGCGTACGAATTCTACGTGAAACGCGAAGGTTATGTATTAGTAAAAGTATTTCGCTTTTAACCTAACTGTTCATAGTTTGAAATCGAAAGTGACTTCTTTAATTGTTAAAGGAAAATAGAAATGTTTGGTGTAATTAAAGTCTATATTTATTGTGTTTGTTCTCGGCTTATAATATTGCAATAGCTTTGTAAACTGTTATACAATTAATGCGATGGTGAGATGAAACGAAGCCCATATTTTTTAATTTCTGACATGAATATGCATTTCTAAAAATAACCGTCTCTCACTTTAAGGGGATTCCCCTCACAGGTTGACATTTTTGTTTGAGTAGTATAAATGACTGATGTCATCGTTCAGAATGCATGGCGGATTGCAGTGTGAGTGACGAAGATGTGTTTGTTTTATTAGCGTGTGTTTCTGTTCATGTCTGCGTGCCTTTATTTCAAATGTTGATCCAGTATGTTTATGATAACGTTAACACTTCATCTTCTTTCTAAATGCAAAATTGACGAATGCAAAGATTCGACTGAATATATTGTGCTGTAATCAACCAGAATCGGTAAGGCTTATCCATATTTTATTAAGTATTATGTTCAAAATAAACAAAATGACCTGATATCGAAGGGCTAAAGGAACGTCAGCTATTTATAATTACGTTATACTCTCTACAGTTTAGTTTTCTTGTTTACAAAAGCGCAAGTTTAAATTAATATTAACATACTTAAAAGTATTAGTTATACTCAAAAGTAAGAGCTTCGCAAATTGGAAAAAAATCGCTGTTTCATGTTAAATGTTTTGCCCTGCAATGGAAGTTACATATTTTACTTATCAATAGCCATGGCAATTGTCAAATTCGGTATAAATTCCGGCAAAACAGTTGGCGAATGTATAATAACAAGTTAAATATATATTACATAACATATCATGTTAAATCGGTAAGTTTACGGGTTGCGGAATGAAAATTCCTGGTAGCGAAATTCACGGAGTGAAAATAAAAATTTCAGATAAAACAATTCATTACTTTCAGATAAATGACACTGCTTAACTAATATATAAATATGGAACAAGTCGGTCATATTTTAAGGTATTTTGATTAATTAAATGTTTTATAAACAATGCATTAATTAAGTAATCTTTATTTCCGATGTCCGATTTTATTATGCTTTGAATTCCAATCTCATAATTAATTTATAATATTGCCTCAAGTAGAAATTTCCTTGTATGGTCTTTCTACGTAGTTTGGTCGAGTTAAAAGTGTTAATTTACTCTACACTATCAAGTCCACAGGGTATTTTAACCAAACAATGATAAACACGGGTCCCGTATGGAAGGTCTCGTGTCTGTACGAAAACAACGCCGAACTCCACCGCTATTAGAAGTTAAGTGTCTCCAGACATACTGGTTCATTTACACGATTACTTTGGAATACATATAATCAAACAATTTTAAATTTGATAAAAATCCGCATGTCTCGCTTGTCAAGTTTATGTGACTACATGCGAGCTAAAGGTATTAATTGGATACTTACATATATGTATTAACTGCTTATATGGATTATTGTCGTACATATAGGTATTTGAACATAAACTTGAACAAGTAATAAACCACATTTGTGGTTATGACAATCTAATCAATTTCTTTGTGAAGCGGCATTGTCCAGATAAACAAATAATGTATGTTGGTCTTAAAAAATTATCTCATGAACCACATGACAGCCTAATTCGTTAATAACGATAAGTTTGAATCGGACGTATCCACAATGCCATTGTCATCTTATTCTTTCTCAACTATAAAATAAATAGACCCCAATATGTAGTCAACCTCTCTTAAAAAAGCGTAGCGAATTATGCTCAAACTTTCACAATTGAACGTTATTTGTGATAGCAAGCCCTTTTTAATGTACTTGTGAATTGCCTGTGTTACAATATGTTTCATGTGGGCATCACAGTTGTGTGTATTTCAGAGTACCGGTATATACCGAAGTTCCTATTCCAGTACCCTTTTTATGTCCAAGTAATCGTTTACAATTGACCCACTGCCGACTCGCAAGAAATGGGGACAAATGTCAGAATATCCGCTTCAAAAGTTCAAAATTATGTGTATTTGGTATTTTGTTGTGCGTTGGGGACACACGAGTTTGCGTAGGCAAGACCGCAAGTTGGATACGATTAGTATAAACTAACTCTTATTTAGACGCGATGTGTATAACTGTAATACATGCATGTGCGGAAAGTGTTTTCCCATATAAGCCTGTGCAGTCTGAACTGGCTGATCAGAGACGAAACTGTACGCTTTTACGCAATTTATAAACGAGGTCTGTTATAAGCAAATCCAGTTTAGGCGGAAAGTATCGTCCCAGCTGATACTTAAGCCGCATGCATTAAACACAGTTTTCCCAGAACGAGGCTCACGTAGTCTAAATAGTGTGTGTACTCAGCTTCTCTTAGACTGCGTAGCGGACTAGGCTCAATATGCACAACACAATACATTTGTATTCAGTGTCGTCCCGTATTAGCGCGTGAAATGTGCACAGGCTAACCAGGGATTATAATTTCCGCAAACATTTAATTTTGTGCAGATCAGACCCTCTTTAAAAAACAATTCTGCAAAAGCGGAATGTGTCTTTCCTAATAGCCTGTTCGGTCTGCAACAATTAAGCTGTGAAGACATGCGTATGAATTAATCCCCGTTTTCACAGAGCGTGGCTCATATTTTACTTAAAGTTGTTATGTTATCTTTCAGGGAGTACAAACAGAGAGTACATTTCGAGCACCAGCGTGGTGGTACCTCTGCATCCGACTTGCAATGGGTGCCTAGTGTTTGTTATGTTGTCAGTTTCTATGGCGCACCAAAGGGGTCGAAACTTTAAATTCTGCTCGAGCAGAAAAAAATGCTGCTCGAGCAGCATTTAAATGCTGCTCGAGCAGCATATTGCTGCTCGAGCAGCAATTTACTGGTCGAGCAGCATTTAAATGCTGCTCGAGCAGCAAAATTCCTGCTCGAGCAGCATTATGCTGCTCGAGCAGCATTTATTTTTAGAATAAGCCATCGAACCCGTCAGCCAATCAAATTTGAGCTTACAAACGGACGACATTAGCTTTCTCTACGGAAACGAAATAGACCGGTGTAGCGTCAATATTGTCAGATCGTGAGATTTGACGATTTCACAGTACCTCCGTGATATTGCTTGATCAGTCGCCGTGAAAAATGTCAGATTGATGAAAAATAATATTTAACGCATTGTTGTTTCAATTCAACTTAATTTCGCGTTTTTACAGCTTGCAGTTATTTTCGGACATCTTTTTTTCGGACGTTGAACCTAAACACATTGTTCACAACAAAGATATCAAAACAGTAGTTCTAACACCATGCAAACATTTGAATTTTAAAACGATTTTCGTTTTAAATGTTATATATATCGATGATGTACATGCATTACGTTGTAAAGAAATATGGTAATGCCCAATTTACAGTCATGCGTGTTGCACTTTTTTAATACAAAGATATAAAATTGATTTAAGACAATATTTTCAGATTATATAAATATATATATATTATTTCAGCTTAAAAAAGTTAAAAACTGATCATGAACTAAATTCAGTTCCAGAAATATATAATCCCAATCGGTGTTTTTATCATTATTTTAGCTAATTCACATGTACACTCAATTCAGGAAAACTATTTTATTATATTTCACAAAATCATAGTTACCACTATCATCATTTATTTAATATGTCAATAAGCTTGATTGGCAATTGTCGCTTCGGCTCGGGTAATGCTTTAAAGTACCCCGTGTACTCTTAAGTATACTTTAATGTACCCCGGGTACGCTAAATATACTTAAACGTACCGTTGGTCTGTCTGTCAGTGCAGTCACTCACAAACTTGTCAGTGCTCTTTCTCAGAAACTCAATATAAGTATTCAACATGAAACTTTATGGGTGTATAAATATAGCTGAGGAGAGGTGCCATGTACAAGAACCATAACCCGTTGCTTTTTGAAATAGGAGTTATTGCGCTTTGTTGTTTTTCTATGATGTAACTAGGGCTATATCTCAGATACTATACAAGATTTTAACATGAAACTTCATGGGTGTATAATTATCAGTGCACGAGAACCATAACCGTATACTTTCTTACATAACGGTTATTGCCCTTTCTTGTTATTGTTATTTTATGATGTAACTTTTCAGGGCTATATCTCATTTATAGAACCATGCATAAGAACCACAACCCTTCACTTTCTTAAATAAGAGTTATTGCCCTTTGTTGTTTTTGTATGATGTAACTTTTCAGGGCTTTATCTCAGAAACTATAAATACAAGATTTCAACATGAAATTTCATGGGTGTATAATTGTCAATGAGAATAAGTGCCATGCACAAGAAACAATACCCTAGTACATATGTACATGTCTGATGTTACTTTACAGGACTATATCACAGATACTATACACGATTTAAAGATGAAATTTAATGGATGTTAAGATATCAATGAGGAGAGGTGTCATGCACAAAATCTATAACCCTACACTTTCTTAAATAAGAGTTATTGCCAATTTTTTTTTTTTGTTACTATTAAATAAGTGAGATAAGGGTACAACCCTTCAAATAAACTTTTCTGTTAGTTCTGCACCCATCAATAATCAAAATTTATTTGGCGGGGATATCAATTTAACGAATTTGCTTATTTTTAGTCTATACGTTGAAATAGACTTAATATTTTAAGTAGCAATGAGAATATAAGACAAAACAGACTCATCAGTCATCAGTATTATGTTAGCATATCTTTAGTCGGTTACTGAACTAGGGC
Organism: Dreissena polymorpha; assembly: GCF_020536995.1. Taxonomy (NCBI): domain Eukaryota; kingdom Metazoa; phylum Mollusca; class Bivalvia; order Myida; family Dreissenidae; genus Dreissena; species Dreissena polymorpha. The sequence continues at coordinate 34,396 of NW_026273384.1, read as the reverse complement.
AAATAAAGTTGAAGTTTATCAGGTGGTCTAAAAGTCCTCACCGCCTAGCAGATAAGTCTACAAAGTATTTTAAAGCCGGTTCATGAACATGAAATGATAAGTCATTTAGGCCATCGGGATTATTTATTTTAAGTCAATATGTTTTTGGAATCTTAAGGCACTCATTGAAAAATACACCACTACATAAATAAATATCTAGGTCAATTGTGATTCTGTCAAGCAATGATTATCATATCAATTATTATCTCCAGAGTTATTCTTTTCTTCTTGCACTTATCATAATCTAACCATCTGCATTATTTTTGCCAAACAGGTGGCTTTGCAATCTGAGCACCACAATCATCAATATTTTTGTGTGGATATAAAGATGTTATAAAAATTAAGGATTATAAAATCTTAAGTTTTATCGTGCTGTACTTGTTTAGGAGATGTGTAATACCAACTGGCTACTTCTGTTTTTAGAACTAAAAGGCACAGAAGGATTTTATTAATATTTTGTTGAGTTCTCAGATTAATCGAGCCTAAAGCACTTCCTGCTACACAAACATATTTTCGAGCAACAACACATATTGATAATATCCATTTTAATGCCGTGCGGGTCTTTAAAGTGGAGTGATCGAGTCGCACAGATATGTTTGCCGCACTCCAGGAATCAGAAGTCTGCTTCTCACGACTAGTCTCGATAAACTGAATCATGGGCCTGTCGCAACATTGTGGGATGCTTTTTCATGACCAAACATTTGGCAGTCTGGAAATAAAGTAAAAGTCATTCATACTTAACTTAAACTAGTGACCTGAAAATCAATAGGGGTCATCTGCAGGTCACGATCAATGTACCTATGAAGTGTCATGATCCTAGGCAAAAGCGTTCTTGAGTTATCATTCGAAAATCATTTTACTATTTCGGGTCACTGTGACCTTGACCTTTGACCTTGTGACCTCAAAATCAATAGTAGTCATCTGCAAGTCATGATTAATCTACCTATGAAGTTTCATGATCCTAGGTGTATGCGTTCTTGAGTTATCATCCGAAAACCATTTTACTATTTCGGGTCACTGTGACCTTGACCTTTGACCTAGTGACCTCAAAATCAATATGGGTCATCTGCGAGTCATGATCAATCTACCCATGAAGTTTCATGATCCTAGGCGTATGCGTTCTTGAGTTATCATCCGGACACCATTTTACTATTTCGGGTCACCGTGACCTTGACCTTTGATCTAGTGACCTCAAAATCAATTGGGGTCATCTGCAAGTCATGATCAATCTACCCATGAAGTTTCATGATCCTAGGCGTATGCGTTCTTGAGTTATCATTCAAAAACCATTTTACTATTTCTGGTCACTGTGACCTTGACCTATGACCTAGTGACCACAAAATCAATAAGGGTCATCTGCGAGTCATGATCAATGTACCTATGAAGTTTCATGATCCTAGGCCCAAGCGTACTTGAGTTATCGTCTGACAACCACCTGGTGGACGGACCGACAGACCGACCGACAGACCGACATGAGCAAAGAAATATACCCCCTCTTCTTCGAAGGGGGGCATACAAACAACAACAGTTGTTTGCAATAAGAAAAGCATATATATTCACTAGATTAAGTGTTCACAAAAAATACTATTTCGGAAAATAAAATTGCAAGAACGATAGTTTGACAGTGAAAAGTATTCATGTTTTATGCATCATACAATCACATTAAGACACTGAAAAACAACTTTTCATACAAAACAATATAATGGAGCAATGAGAATGCTTTTTTTCATTATATGACACATTAATAAATTAAAATATGAGTAATCTTCTTGTTTAACCTTTTTTCAGGGTTATTTGACAAAAGACTCTATAACACAGTTTGATCCTCAGGTTATAATATTACATATGAAATATCATGTCCTTAATAAATTAAAAGAAAATGCAAGGCTCTAAAAACCAATGCACCAACAGAAAGGTGCGATGATTATATTCTACATTCTCCCATTATTTTGTTGAATAAAAGTTAATGCAGATCTTTACTAAGCAAACTAGAGCTTTGTCACAGACGTGACAAATACCCCCACGTGCCGAATTGACACAGACTATTTTGCATGCTGTCTTCACAAAACAAGAGAATCAAATTTATGGCTATTTTTAAGAATGATAATGCCATTATCATTTATGGCCATTTCGACCTTTGAACTCTTGAATTCTTTAGCATGACATGCAGTCCAAATGTATGGCCATTTTTTTTACTTTTGAACTCCAAGTGTGACCAAGACCTTGGAGTTATCAACATAATTCTTTCGCATGACACATCGTCCAATGACTGTGAAAAAAATGTTATATGTATTTTTAAAATCTCACAATAAATGACATAGTTATGGCCCAGACAAGATCATTTATGGCCAATTTTGACCTTTGAACTCACAGTGTGACCTTGAAAATGCAGATATAGACGTAATTCTTTTGCGCGACACACCGTCCAATAATGGTGAACAAATATGCCAAATGATTTTAAAATCTCACAATGAACAACATAGTTATGGCCTGGACAAGCACATTTATGGCCTTTTTTTACCTCTGAACTCAAAGTGTGACCTTCAACTTCGAGATATTGAAGTAATTCTTTCGCGCGACACACCGCCCCATGATGGTGAACAAATTTACTAAATGATTTTAAAATCTCACAATAAATGATAAAGTTATGGCCCGGACAAGCATTTGACCCTTGAACTCCAAGTGTGACCTTGATCTTGGAGATATCAACGTACTTTTTTCACGCAACACACCGTTCCATGATGGTGAACAAATGTACCAAGTTCTTTTAAAATCTAACGATAAATGACATAGTTATGGTCCGGACAAACTTTCGGTTTAAAACACACTAAGTGACCCCGTGACCTAGTTTTTGACCCAGCATGACCCATATTCAAACTTGGTCTAAACATCATCAAGATACAAATTGTGACCAAGTTTGGTGAAGATCGGATGAAATTTCGAGACAGACCGACAGTACGACAAAGTGACTCCTATATAGAAATATAAAGCTTATTTATTACCATCAATGCAAACACTCCACAGCTGTTTCCGTGGCGCTGTTTGTTGCAAGGTGGCGCTTTGAACTCTGAACTGATTTTTTCCAAGCCATCTTTCACAATTTGCGCTCGTTGACACATGAACTGGCTGCAACAAATATTTTGTTGGTAAAAATCAACAAAAATCATGTGCTTAAATACTTAAGCGGTACTTTATCTATACCAAATTGTTTTGGTAATCAGTTTTCAAACATATATATATATGTGAATGTATTAACACATTATTTGAAACACATAAGTGTGAGAGATAGGACACACTAATAAATAAGAATGAACTAAGAAAGCAAGCTTATATTTATATATAGCCTATCATTTTTTAAGTGTTGGTGGTCATTACAAGTTAATATTTAAGATAAAGATCCAAATATAGAAAACAAATAAGATTTACAAAGTTTTTTGAATATCTTGTTTGCTATATTGCCAGATGAATGATAACTGGAACTGGCCAAAAAAGCTCCCTAAATGTGACCTTTGATCTCTTGAACTGACGGACGGACGCACGCAGGCACGGACGGACGCATGCATGACGGACACAGGACCATGACATAAGCCCCACTGGCCTTTGTCCAGTGGAGCTAAAAATCAATTCAGGAAGGGAGGGAGCACCCCTCCCTAACCCAACCATAAAGGCCCCTGGGCATCTGAAATATGATCACAAGCACTTACCGGGTATAATCATATAATAATGATAAAATCCGGTCACCAGTGTCGATAAATTGGAAATTGTTATGATTGTGAGATATAATGTAAATATTTGCATACAGATCAATCTTTTTTCTTCAAGCCCAACACAAAATAACAATGCAAAATTAAAGTTTTAAAGGTTTTCAATGGGTACAAATAGGGTATTTATCTGGACATTGGAAATGTTGAAATACATGAAAATATCATCAAACAACTTAAATGTATTTCATTGTTAAAATAAGTTTTTCTTGATTTTTCTCCAAACTTTACACAAAAATGGGTGATTTCAAAAATATTAAACTAGAAATGGCGCGTCAGAGGCCGACGTGTATCCCCACGCAGCATGTTTGACCCAGGGGTGCCCCAGGGTTGGTAATGGGGCTATGCATAGTTGAAATTGAACGCATTGTCATAAGAGAAGTTCGGTATCAATTAGATGTAAAATCGTTGTAGAAATGAAGAAATTATAGTAAAAGGCAATTTTGGGTGGGCGTGGCCTATGTGGGCGGGGTGCCCCAGGGTTGGTAATGGGGCCATGCATAGTTGAGATTAACCATAATGTCATAAGAGAGGTTCAGTATCAATTTGAAGTGAATCGGTGTAGAAATGAAGAAATTATAGTAAAAGGCAATTTTGGGTGGGCGTGGTCTATGTGGGTGTGGCCAATGTGGGCGGGGCACCCCAGGGTTGGTAATGGGGCCATGCATAGTTGAGATTATCCGTATTGCCATAAGAGAGGATCAGTATCAATTTGAAGACATTCGGTGTAGTATGGTGCACTCAAAATGTGCAGCTCCATGAGATACACATGCATGCCAAATATCAAGTTGCTATCTTGAATATTGCAAAAGTTATGACCAAGGTTAAAGTGTTGGGACACACACTCACACACACACATAATGACAGACAGGCCAAAAACAATATACCCCCTTTCTTTCGATCCGGGGGCATAAAAATGAGTAAAAATCTCTGAACCGGCCCCACCTCAACCCACATAACTTTTGACCCAAGGGTCAGATCAAAATTCCAAATAGTGCAGGGTCGCACAGATGCTCATAGCTACCATGTGTGTAAGTTTCAAGGTTCTAGTGCTTAAAGTGTAGGAGGAGAATGTGGCCAGGACGGACGGACGACTGGGATAACCACAATATCCCCAATTTTTCTCCGAAAAGCGTGGGGATAATGAAGCCTAAATGAAAACTTTTCTCAAATTTTAGATGGTAAGTTATGGCAACAGTTTTGTTTGTATTGCATAGGGAAAGGGTTCAAGTTTTATAAATGAGTAGGGCCGTTCTGTCAGATGTGATCACTTTTTAACAACAAAAGATGTTTACCAAATGTTTTGATTTTTTTTTTATAAATGTACATGTCTTTTGCACTTAATAAAATCCCATTAAAACATGTTATCAATATTTTGTGTGTTTTGTAAACATGCAGTATGTTCTTAAGAAAAAATTGAATACAAAATCAGAAGTGTTCTAAAAAAAATTATGGAAAAAATTGAAATTTTCATGTTTTTTAACACATATTTTTCAAAACTATACTCTTAAAAGTTTTTTTCCTGGCTTCAAAGCAGTGTATCTTAAAGTAAAAAACTCAGATTTATCAAAATATAGGATGGCCTTCAAATATATGTGAAGTTTCTTTTTTATGATACATGTTTATATTTTTTTATAATATTTGACCTCGTTTTCTATAAAATGTGTCTTGTTCTGATAAAACTGGGCTAAATTCATGTGCGTAAAGTGTCGTCCCAGATTAGCCTGTGCAGTCCGCACCGGCTTATCAGGGACGACACTTTCCGCTTAAACTTGATTTTCAGTAAGAAGGGACTTCCTTCAAACTAAAAATACTGTAAAAGCGGAAAGTCTCGTCCCTGATTAGCCTGTGCAGTCTGCACAGGCTAATCAGGGACTAGACTTTCCGCACATGAATTAAGCCCAGTTTTCTCATAACAACACACATATAATTCACTGTTCTATATTTAGACCTTGCTCTCTATATATTAAACATTATATTCTCTATATATTGGACCTTGTTCTTTATAAATTAGACCTTCTTCTTTTTATACTTTATACATTAAACACAATGTCCTCTTACTTGACCTTCCTCTGTAATACAATATATCCTCTATATATTTTGGTAATGTGTCATTAAAAATGAATGAAATAATAATAAGTGCTGTACCTTTGTTTATCGAAGGTTTTAACATGTTTTTTAGTTTAGATGTGTAGGAATTGTACCACAAGGGTGACAGTCTGCGTGGTTTAATTATAAGTGTCTGAAAGACTTTGGCATCAATCATATTTGACATTTGACCATGTTCAACTTTTATTTTGGCTTTTTTTTCAGTTGCTTTTGAATGCTTTATTAAATCGAAATTTAATCATTAATTCTGCCAAAATGTAAGTTTGTTTTCACTTTCTGGAGGTTTATAAGAAAAACATTTATTTTGTGTCCCAAGTGTACATGTACAACATTTGTTAACCAACTTCAGGCTAACATTGAAGATTATTGGAGAAACATTTTGATTAAAATTGACATTAATTTGAGAAGAGGAAATGCATTTTTGTAATAATGTTATGGTAAAGTCAAATATACTTCACAAGTTCCCACACATTATCATTTATATGCTTATATTTTTCTTCTGAAGACAAAATATGGAGACATACCCATATAATAAGAGTAGTTCACCCCCAGAGAGAAGAAACCACCTTTTTCTCTTGGAGATTACACCCTTCTGTGTACTTCTTTCCAGAAAATTGGTGCCTTTGTTTATTTTTTAAAAGCTATCACCTGTCCATCAAACATGATAAAAATTTCGTACACTTGGGACAATGCAATATTTGTCTTGCAAAAAAAGTTCACAAGGATTTGGCATCAAATTTTCAGTACATCTAGTGATAAGCATTAATGGTTTGAAGAAAATGATGTAAAACATTGAAAATTCTATCTTATGAAAAATTTAAAATAACTTTCTTGCATAATGTACACTTGGGACAGGGACAAATTCTGACCACATTTAGTATTCAGCTGTTCAAAATTTACATTAACAAATAATTGTATAAATACCTGTACAAATGTGTAGAAAAAAATGTGACATGTTAAAAGGACACTTTTTGCCTATAAATATTGAAGCACTTTATGATGCCACCTCTTAATATACGTGAAGAGAGTTGAAAATTGTGGCACAAAATTGACAAGAACATCATTGCTTTGAACACTTGCTACAAGAGATATCAACCTAAGTTAGAAGCATTGTTTTATTTTTCTTAAAGCATATGCATTTTTATATTCATTTAATGATGGCAATACCTAATATTTCTGAAAGTTTTATTGAAGTATAGAATTGAAAATTGCCTTTTACATTAAATGTCACACAAAACCAGTACACTTGGGGCAATTTTAAGGATATTTTTCAATATATTTTGTTAATGAAGCAAGTTATTGAGAAGAATTTTCACATTTAAGTTAATCACATGGAAACACTTCTGTATTTTTTTCCCTGCAAATTGCGTTTAGTTCCTCACTTCTGGTTAAAAACAAACCTGCTACCCTCTGATTGACTGTAAATTTAAACAGCAAACTCCAATACATATTCCTGTTTGTATTCTTGTATGAAAATGTCCACAACATATGGGCGTAGTTACATGGGGACTGAATATTCAAATACATGTAGGTTAAGAAGTACAGTAAATGACATGACAAAATGCTGTTAGGACATATCATCATCCTTAATTCTAAACCAGCTATACATGACATTATTCTTAAGAGGGGCATTTCAGAATAAAGATAAAAAGATACAAACGATTCGCAATGGAAAAATCATTTCCTGAAAATATTTTTTATCAAAATTATTTCCGTCAAGACATGTTGTACAATAGCATGCCATGGTTAAAATGAGTGTGTACTACAATGCCTAATCTCTTTCTGCAAAGTTTGGAAAGTCTGCTTTAGGGACATTATAATGGAAGGACAGATGAAAGGTAACTCATTATAGTGCCACCAATGTAATTATTATGCATTTTTTTCGCAGTTCAGAGCTGAAAATAACATCCCAGAACTTTATTATGCACTGCCAAGTTATTCAATAAATAGTAAATTGTAAACATTTCAATTATGAAAAATTAAACAACTTGTAATTCAGACACAACTCACATTTTACCTGTTGTTAGCTTTGAACAAGCTAATAGGCCTCGGTGAAAAATAATTTACATTGAAATTGAGAAAAGTCCTTGAGAACTCAGTGCCCCAGATAATTATTTGGGAAATAGGGTTTTCAACCATTGATTTTGAAAAATAGGGTGATTCCATTCTTCATATAGAGTGAAATAAGTAATAAAAATGCATACCTTTAAATAATTGCTGATTTACTTCCGTTGACGCTGCACACTTGTATTGATTCAATAGAACTGTAAACTATCATCATAAATTTTAATAAACTGATGTTTCGTAATATCTTTAATCCTTGAAACGGTCCATGATATAAACTTTAAAAAATGTCGACAATTTCTGACCAATGACATGCCTTTTTATACTTTTGACAGATTTGTTAAGTCACAGACTTTCCATCATGTTTTTTGGATGTCAACTCAACTGCTGTATGCACAGTTTCTAACAAAATCGATAACACGAATGATTCGGCACTTATTGGCTCTTGCTTTCTTGATTCAAAAAAGTTTGCGATCGGCTGATATTTTGGCGCAACAATCTCGGACGTCTTGCGACCTCTCTTAGCTTTTTTTATTTCGCATCGTAATAGAAACTGAAACTACAGACGCTTTACAAATACATGCACAATGAGCGACGAATTTGGTCAGATTGAAAACGCATTGCGTTTGAATAACTATGACCGTTTGCTAAGCTTGCTGAGTGTAAGCGTCACTGCGTTACGATAATAATTCCAAAGAGAAAATACCTAAAATGAGCACAGCATTTTTAATCGAAGTTTTGTATTGTTAATTTGACGAATTTGCGTAAAAGTCAAATTCGTTGCGTTTTCAATACTCATGATATTGTATTTCTTTGCATTTTTAAATATTTTAATAGGGTGAAAGACGCAGATACGCAGCTTATCTGGGGCACTGAGAACTGGTTAACAGACATGATATTTTGGATAATTGTAAAAGTTAGGACAGCAGATATACATGTTTGGGGAGAACGAGAAACGTAAACAATGTTAACCAGAAAGGCACAATCACAGGCAATCGGCACCTGTGTCGGAAGCAATTATTAAGAATCATTAAGAAAGTAAATCGATAGAAACAGAGAACCTACACTTGCGCACCCATTGAGCAAATTTTATCAGTCATCGTCGTGATTTTCGCAAAAGTTTTAACAGCCGTTAGACATTTATGATCGATTTTCTTATTAAGCGAATGGCAACAATTTTTTGATCGACTAGTTTGCAGCCAAAATATAAAGCACTTACCGCGTGTCAATGTTAAACTTTAAACAGGTCGTCACATAAACTTGCAGAAGATGTGAAAAAGGCACCATCATGGCGGCAGCCATTTTTTCCAAACAAAGCAGTTTTGCACCAAATGGCAAATATAACAAGAGTTCTGATTGGCTAATGCCATAATCTAAAAATAAATGCTGGTCGAGCAGGATTTTTCTGCTCGAGCAGAAAAAATGCTGGTCGAGCAGTAAATTTGCTGCTCGAGCAGTATTTTGCTGGTCGAGCAGCATTTAAATGCTGCTCGAGCAGCATTTTTTTCTGCTCGAGCAGAAGTTAAAGTTTCGACCCCTTTGGTATCCCATAAGTTTCCGCTTACTTAACGAAGAACGAAGAAACCGAAAAAGCTCTGTCACTAAAGACCTGATTACTAGAACCGAGGCATGTATCGTTTCTTTGACAAAAGGCTGGGTTGAGTAATATGTGTGGGGTATGGTATCCTAGTGTCTGGATACATTTGCGATGCAGGAGAAAAACAACGTAAAAGGTGTTTTTTTAAACAATTTAGCCTTGCTCTGTGAACAGGGTGTGTAATTCATGTGCGTAAAATGTCGTAACAGATTAGCCTATGCAGTCCGCACAACCAAGGACGACACTTTCAGCCTTAACTGGAGTTTCGATATGAAGAAACTTTCTTTAAATTAAACAAAAACATAACAGCGGAAAGTTTCGTATCTTATTAGCCTGCGCTGACTGCTTATGCTAAATAAATATGGGACGACAATTTTCGCACACGCATTAAGCTCCCTTTCTCAAAGCAGAATATCATTTTTCAGAACATCTAGAGTTGAAGAAGTACCGTTACATCAACACTGTTGACACAAGCTACGTGGAAAAAAACTTAAATGTCATCATAGAGTGTTGAACTAGTTGGATGGAATAATTTTGAATTATGCAAGTAGGCAATAATTACATTGGAGACGCCGTCACAATATTTTAAGTGTTAAGACACTTAACCGATAGCACATATTAACTCTGCCCATTTTCATAATAAGTATGTACCTGACGGAGTTGAGTTTTAATCGTTTAAACCTGACACTATTTTATTACAATCCATTCAATTGAATGCCTGCGCCTTCAAATACCGAAGATATCAATATAAATCATCAGACCATTCAGGTTTATTTCAATAGATTGTGTATTGGCATATTTTGAATTGAAGCATTGGGTATTATACTTGAAGTATTGGTTTAAATGATTTGTTAATAATATGGAGACGCGTGAATCACTGCTATTTATTCAGGCATGAATTTGTTTGTTGTATTATTGAATCAACTCTCAAGTTTAGGAAGCTATCTGTAGAAGTTTAAACACAGTGTTGGCAGGGAAACTAGCGGTAAGATTTACGCAGTTTATTAAATATAAGGAATGTTTTCTATTGATATAACTTTCATTCGTAGAAATAAATTAAACGCTCGCCTTAAACAAAAATATGTATTTCATATCGAAACAATAATTATAATGTGACAAAGCATGGGTTATTTTGCTTTTGTCTTACTAATTGACGTTGAGACAAATACGTTTTTATTCTCCGCCATTGCTGTTTTTTTATCACTGAAAAATAAATAGACTACACGGATTTTGTTAAACGATAACTTACAAAAGATTGTTTAAGCGTTACACGTTGGTGATTGCCGTAATAAACAAAGGCTCGTATTTCTCATTTCTAAAAAAAAAACACGCTAAAGTGCCAGTTGTTCCTAAAAATAAATAAATTTAATAATATTTTCATTTTAAAGAATAGTTATAAATACACAAGCGAAACTCTGGAATACTTAATCAGTGTGTGGCTATTTATTCTGAAATATAAGGCATACGTACATACTGATTTTAAACAATCTGAATTTGATATATATTTAAAATAATAATCCGTAAAGACAAAGAGAGGCAAGTCACTTTTATCAAGTTGACCAGTTATTGACAAGCGTATACCTTTATTTACATTGATAATAACTTTCAATTATTTTTCGACTTGTATACAATATTTTCTAGTATATTATTTGGGATAATCACGGTGCATGTTTGTTTATTAGGAAGGCCTTATTTGTGTCAGAAGATCGTCGAAAAACAAGGGGTATCAGAAACTTCAATCAATCATTAAGGTATATGATTGACATTTGCTTGCTAAATAGTTTTCTTATCGATAGTTTATACTGAACATAAGAAATTCAAATACATTCTCAGAGATACAGGCCAACCGACTGAGAGACATACACAAATTGTTGACCACAACAAATGATAGTATGAGCTAATCAACATTCGCAAGATTATATAGAACTTTATCGTGATTGCTTGTTCACACGCACAAATGATAATATTTTTGTAGATAATCGGAAGGCGAAATGTATCATAATATGCAAATATTACCAATTAAAATATTTTCGTAACCTATAAACAGACAAATATCGTTTGGCGGAATTTAATTATTAATTTTAAAATATTCAACGTTTCGTATGTACGTATGACGGTCAAAAATCTACGTGACATGAAAAAACGCAGCGAGTATGAATAACTTTAAATTGTCACACAAATTTGTTATGTTTTATTGATTTCCTTAATTATGTTTGTTAATGTCGGTAAATTTGGAAGCGACTTCATTAACAATCCCATGTATACATATATAACGTGACGTCCGTACGTTATTGTCATCTGTATACGGGTGCGTAAGCACATTCCTCCATCTGCAAAAACTAAGATATATGTTCCGCGGACGAAATAAACTATTGTCAAGGTTGCCATGGTGTCATGGATATTTTTGCCGCCTTGCGACCTGCTTTGGTTCGGTGTTTGGTTCAATCCTCATGTGGGAGCTTTCTCCCCAAAACGCCAAGTACTGGCGTCGGGCACAGGAAACGGACCCGAGAGCGTTTCAAAGAAGTAAAAATCATTTTAAATGCAATCGAACTGAAAAGATAGGTTTAAACTATGGAATTATTTCTAAACAAGCATATTTGCTTGCAATGTTAAAGTCATGTTTTCTTAATGTTATAATTTTAAGGTTTAATTAACTTCAAATACTTGTATGTGCAGTATATTGTACACTGTTTCAGTATGAACTGCACCCCTATATTTGTATCAATGAAGCCAGTAAAATTTCATCAGATCTGACATAGACATAAATTTAACGTTAACACTAAAATAGAACACCTCGGTCTAAGCAATATGCTTTATCTAACTATGGATTGCGAATATAACATTATATATATAGTTGTAGCGTCTTGTCGACCGTAAGCAACGACACGATCGCTTCAGACAGTAAATATTTCAGCGACCATTAACTATATCGAATATCGTTGAAGGAATATACTTTTCGTTTCTGGTGTTCAATTCAGAATATTAACATGTATTATATAGTAGTTGAGTTGTGGACTTGTTTAAGGTTGTGTTACCAGTCCGCACAGCCTTTTCAGGCACGCCATTTACCGCTTTAATGATTTTTTCCTTTCAACGTAGTGCCTTTAAAAAGAAACTTCATGTTTGGCCGAAATACTAGACCCTGAATCACCTGCGTGGACGGCACAGGCTAATCTGGTACGACACTTAACGCACATGCAATTTACCCCGTTTCCTAAAGCGCGGCCCGATTAGTTTTATCAGCCCAGGCTTTTGTTTAAAATTGGAGCCAATTGTTAATTAATAATTATAAATGCAGACCACCCCAGGTAACTGCAACGGATGTATGTGACTATGGTTCGAAGAAAAGCGCTTTTTGATTGTTTGCAATTTATAATGTGTACGTCATTTAAATAAAAAAATACTTCGAATAAGTCTATACACACATTTTGAAAGAATAAATACAAACACAGGACTTTCGGTGATTGGTAATATATCAGCTTCAATTCCTGTTAAACCTGCGTCAAAAGGTTGCAATTTTTATATGAGTAACGTAACACGACCGCGGCAGAATGCGGACACAAATTAGTAAGTAGTGTAGTTATTGTTATTTGAACCTTCGATGAAGCGTTCGTTCACCGTACGTGCTTCTACTCGGATACACATTCAGTGGTAGTAGTAAACATGTGACGAAGGATATTGACAGAGATGTTTGCATTTGCCTTCCGATATATTGCTGTCTATCGGTCAATAAAAACGGACTTTAATGCGTATGAGTAAACCACGAGGTGTTTAATTACCACGCATACGTGAACAATAATGACTCATTTTATTAAAATAATAAAAACTCAATCACGTGTGTGTTACAGAGTATATAAAGACACTGTATGCAATAAACAAAGATTTATGCATAACACTTAAATAGCTTATAAACACCTATTACATAACACATTTTATTATAAATATTGTTAACGGGGGTTGGAGGGAGTATTGAGCGAAGGAATCCGTTAGAAACGTGAATTCGAACGTGGTGATAGCAACAGTAGGTACGATGTGTTTCGATGTGTTTCGGTGATCTTCTAACTGGAATGAACGTGCCCCGTACACTACATAGTTGTGAACTGCTCTTGATATGGGTCGCGTTCTGGGAAAACGGGGTTTAATGCATGTGAGTAAAGTGTCACATTCCGCGTTAATGGTATTTTTTTGTTTAAATTAAGTCTGTTTCATGTGCAATTTTACCTGAATGCACAGGGCAATCTTCGACGACACTTCTCGCACATTTATTAAGTCCCGTTTTCCCAGAGCACAGCTTATTTTGAATGTTTATGCCCCTACACAGCGGGAGACATTGTATACGGTACGTATCCGTCTGACTGACAGGCCGTACAATTGGTCCTTCCCACCGGATTTGACAGACTTTTGGCGCTTATCTGTCTTTGTTTTGCACTATATAATATATGGGCCTCGTTTTAGGGAAACCTGGCTTAATGCATGAACATGCGCAGTTCGTACAGGCTTATATGGTACGAAACTTTTCTTTTAAACTGAATGTTCGTTTGGAAGCGACTTCGTTTAAACAAAACAATCAATAAAGTCAGATAGTGGCGTCCCTGATTAACCTGTGCGGGCTGCATAGGCTACTACGGGACGAATATGTACACATATACATTAAGTTTTTCCAGAGCGAGGCTCATTTAGTCCTCAAAATTGTTCATAGATCATATCCGATTATCCGTGTTGAATTGCTCATAACAAGTAGCATATATGCAACGTGTTTTCAAGGATGACTTAATCGAATGTAGGTTGTGTCTTAAATATCAGGAATTAAAAACCGTGCGATAACTCAATCATCGCTTGTGAAAACTGGGCTTAATTCATGTGCGTTAAGTGTCGTCTCACATTAGCCTATGAGTTCGCACAGGCTAGTCAGTGACGAAACTGTCCGCCTTTAATGTGCTTTAGGATGACAGGAAGTATCTTTAGTTACGGCGGATAGTGTCGACATTGATATTCAATGAGGATTTAAACATGGTTTACTTTTGCAGATCATGAAATATACTTTTTTGAAAAATGACATATAAAGATTACATTAAGTGGTATCGTACATTTGTTTATTCTGAAGCGATCAGAAAAAAAATGCCAACAATATAAGGCTCAGGTTTATAGAATATAACACACTTCCGTTTACATATGTGCCGCGTTCTGAGAAAACTGGGCTTATTGCATGTGCGTAAAGTGTTATCCTGGATTTGCCTGAGTAAACCCCACATTCTAATCAGTGAAGAGACTTTCCGCTTTTATATAATTTGTCAATTAAAGGAGGTCTCTTACAAGAAAGCACATAGATCATCACCTAAACATGATTGTCGCTAATAAATGTCAGATACTTACTTAAAACTAAAATTACTATACAAGCGGAAAGTGTCGTCGCTGAACAGACTGTGCGGACTTATGGTGCGACGCTTTACTCACATGTAAATCAATCGGTTTTCACAGAGCGCGACGCATTACTATTATAGCCGGATGGCTGCATTACTTAGAACGTTTTTTTATAATATTAGGAGACCGTACTTACCATCACAACATCACTTCGGTCTGAAGCCCTATGATTGCAAGCAGGTTAGCATCAAAAAAGAATATAAAAAAACATTTAATTTTAATAATAACAAGTTAAATACATATAACATAAAATATCATATTAAATCGGCAAGTTTACGGGTTGCGGAATGAAAATTCCTGGTAGCGAAGTTCACGTATTGAAGAATAAAAATTCCAGATAAAACAATTCATTACTTTTAGATAAATGACACTGCTTAACTAATAAATTATTATGGAAAAATTCGGTCATATTTTGAAGTTATTTTCGATTAATTAAATTTATTTTAAACAATGCATTAATTCAGTAATCTTTATTTCCGATGTCCGATTTTATTATGCTTTGAATTCCAATCATATAATGTATATATTGCCTCAAGTAAAAATGGCTCTGTATGGTCTTTCTACGTAGTTCGGTCGAGATTATAATGTTGATTTACTCTACACTATCAAGTCCACAGGGTATTTTAACCACACAATGATAAACACGGGTCCCGTATGGAAGGTCTCGTGTCTGTACAAAAACAACGCCAAAATCTACCGCTATTAGACGTTAAGTGTCTCCAGACATACTGGTTCATTTACACGATTAATTTGGAATACATATAATCAAACAATTATAAATCTAATAAAAAACTGCATGTCTCGCTTGTCAAGTTTATGTCAAGTTTATGTGTGACTACATGCGAGCTAAAGGTATTAAATGGATACTTACATATATATATTAACTGCTTATATGGATTATTGTCGTACATATAGGTATTTGAACATAAACTTGAACAAGTAATAAACCACATTTGTGATTATGACAATCTTATCAATTTCTTTGTAAAGCGGCATTGTCCAGATAGACTAATAATGTATGTGGGTCTTTTAAAATTATCTCATTAACCACACGACAGGCTACTCGGTTAATGATAAGTTTGAATCGGATGTAGTCACATAAAATAACATTGTGTAATCACCGTTATATGACTTCTGGTATACACAGTATTGAAAAAGGTGTATCACACATTGGTCATCTATGATCGCTGTGGTTAGTTTATCGGCCAAAGAATGGTAACGTCGATAAATGCCACGTATTTTTTTATATTAAATAAGTGACCAGCCGTTTTATCTCATCTCTACTCGCGGTCGCGGTTAGTTATGCTAGTGTCATTTAATCTGCCAATATTGCCTTGAAATTAAAGTTATCATTAGTAAAACTACTTGTGTTGTTTGCTTTCATTAGGTGTCGTGAGCAGCAATCGAAAATCTCCGGGCGATATTTTTACTGTGAAGATATGTGCTTTCAATTTTAATCGCCTAATATTAAGTCGGCAATTTTTGATTTCTTAGATGCGGTTGAACATTGATTATAGGAATATGAATTGTGATTATATAAACTTCAACCCGAACAGGTGCAGATGAACGTGTTGATATAAAAATTCAATGCATCGCGTTCTGTTCGTAAATACTGTTGGTCAACAGGGGTTCATGCGCGGCCACCATACGCATTGATTCAGTTTTCATTGAAAAATATCGTTGAATTAACTACTGGACTAACTTCCAATTATTCAAGTTAACAGTTTAAATGTTTGAATCCAAGTTTCGTGAGGCGTCTGCATGTGTCGTGTTTTAACTTTCACTTGAGGCTCAACCACACTGAGCCTTAAAAAAGGTGTATTTCTGTTACGGTAATTGCGACATTAACATGTAAATGTCGACGGTAAATGTTCAACGTAAAATAAAATGGCACCGGCGAAAATAATGAGATCATTAAACAACTTCTTAAATAAATTCAAAAGCAGCAAAACTATATAAAAGTTTTATTTTATGTTCTATTTAACAGATAGCAAACTGATAATATTTATTCACGCATGTCATTGCTCAGATAACGTCCTTTTCGTTCAGCAAACCCAAATTTTGAAGAGTGTTATATAGTTTTCCAAGTTGTTTCAAAATGAAGTATTGAACTTATTTTATAAATTGAAGCATGCACATTTATACTTTAATGTATAACATATAAAGTGTTACAGATGCTCTTTTGAAATGTTCTTTTTCTCTATTGCGTAAAAAATATTCTTATTATTTTGCAGGACGACATCTAAACACTCTTGATTAAACTAGCTACGTGGCGATCCACATGCCATATCAACACAAGTCGCGTGCGTTACTGCAGTTTTCAAACATTCCGCGCCGAAGAACAACCTAACTGTTCGGTCAAGGGCACGGTATTATATTATCTGACATTGTATTGAGTAATCATAATGATACTTTTGTTCCATATGTAATGACTTAAACTTAATTTTGTACATTAACGCAGATAAGTAAAAGGAAAATACATTTACGACAACTTCATTAACTACTGTAATAGTTTGGTCCATTGTATGAGGTAAGCGCACAAAAGTAGAAATAAATGTTCCCACTCCATCAAGTGTATTATTTTACTACTTGTTTAGTTTCTGGCATCGAACACACCATGCAGTGTATGTTACAATGTCAGTAAATTAAAATTTTATATTTACTTCCATTTTACTTCCTTTTATTTGAAAGATTAGGATATATAAGAGGCCGTTAAACGAATTTTTGTTTTGGAAAACTATTCATTTTCCTCGCCCAGGAATATTAGAGACGTTATGTTATTTATTTAACTTGAGTCATTCAACCGGCATATTACCTGACTAGGCTAATATATCAATTGTGATGTATAAGGCAAGGCAGGTTTCATATAAGACGTGTCTTTTACACGGGCAGAAGCCATCTTATTTGCATTTTATTGAAAATCAGTATTGTTAACGTTACATAACATAACTCAAACTTATTTATGTACTGACGTGTCAGCTATGATCAGTTTATATGTATTGAGTACATGTACGCGTATTCGTGATCTTGTAAATATTATTTATTTTTATTTCATGACAATTACCCGAACTATTACACATGTTCTTGTCCATAAAAGCTTATAACATGGCCTACGCTGCAGGACTGAAATAACGTAATGCTCAATTTTGTTTAAAGCGGGTATATACGATCTTGTCAAATATTTATTTATTAATATAAAATGTGTAAAAACTTATTATACATATTTTCAATATGAACTAAAATAAAAGTTAAGAAGAACATGTGTCGAAAAATGCTAAATAAGCCAGATATGTAATTCTGAAATCGAAAAAGGCTGTACAGCCAAATTCGCCAGCATGTATATCATGCATGTACGATGTGAATCTAAATTTAGTTTAACGGTTCATTTGAAATTCCTGCAGCGATATCGATTCATACGACACACAAACACTTACTAAAAAGACGAATGCATCGGTTATTGTAGGAAAATAATTACGAATTATCTCCGTCACAATCGGCTCAGGGCCCTAATTTGTATTTGCTGTATTTGATGAAATTCGTCTTAAATGTATCATTTTTCTTGCATATTGTGTGTTATTATAACATATTTGAATCAATATTTTACAATTCAGCACATATAAAAATCGTATATACCCGCTTTAATACACGGGTGTTATTACACTTGTTATATAACTGTAAAATTACGTCATTTTTGTGACGAAATGATATCATTATTCCAGCGAATTTCTTCTGTTAAACTCTTTAACAATGTGAATAAACGGTGAAAAGAGCATACAATAAAAAGAATATATGTTGGTTATGTAATAAATAGAATCTTAGATTCGTGGTGATTGTGTATTGAATTTTTTAAACTCGTCATCTAAATAAAGATAAAAACTCGGCAAACCTCATTTTTATCTTTTTATAGATGACGAGTTAAATAAAATCAATACAAAACGACCACTCATGCAAGATCCTATATTTATCGAATATCTCACTTCAGCACTGTATGGATGGCTGAAAGTGGCACAGGACCTGATGGACCGGAAAGATTCCGAAGACAGTGCAATGTGTCCAGCAAAGAAGACCTGGTTAGATGATTAGTCGAGTGAACTTTTTTTACACTACACAATGACAATTAGCGCATAGTTTTCCCGTTTAGATGCCTGCTTTTCCCATACCCCTATTGTATTTCTTGATGACATTTTAATGAAATTTATACTGTATATTAATAATTGGTCCCGATTTAAATACTAAACTTCTGTAAAAAATGTGAAACATTAAAAATGAATACATCCGTTCTCATGAATCTTCTTAATCCACTTATCAGTGTCTGCACGTGCGAAAGTACGACACTACTTTTTGGCAAACGTTTTTCCCAGTTTTCTTTCAAACTATTTAAACATCAAGATATTGTATTTACAAACATAACAATGCACGTTTATATAATTTCGTTAAATTATGCAGCTTAAACCATAGCAATATAGTTTTTTATCAATAGTTATAACATTATTCGTTCCTTATTTGCAATTTCAGATAATAGAGATTTAAAAATTATATGTTTTATATGTTTATGAATGGATGTCATAAATATATATCAACTCGCCGTTGATTACCGTCTATATTTTCAGTGTCTTTATTTCAATCCACTTAATTTAATTTATTAATTAATTCATGGTTGGCAATACTTGTACCGACTATTGGATTATTCACTGAGAACATACACACGAAATTGTAATATATTTTCACAAGATAATACTTTTAAATTGATAATACATCGAATGGTATGGCCGTAAAAGAATTATTTCAATTGGAATAATTTTAGTATTGCTGATTTATTTGACGACTAACGATATCATGTCATTTATGACATGTAGCGTGTTTCTAAATGAAACTTTTTTAGATTCAGTGGGAAAATGCCTCCGTTGAGACATGCACTATACTGAGCTGGCTCGGTTACGGACCGGAGATCATACAGGCTCGGAGAGACGCATATCGGGAGCATGGCAAGCTGATGACTGCAAAGACACGTGGATTGGGAACGTTTATTATTACGGGTAGCAAAGGTGAGGGGCTGAGCAGCTGCTACGAAAGTGATTTTGATTTACTGATAATTCATAATAGAGTGATCTGTTTAGAAGATGATGTAAATTCAAGTGCCTTTCCTGGGGAGATAACCGTGTTGAGATCACTCAGCCGCAGGAGTTACCATGGTCACTGTAGACTGCTACTGGAGAGACGCGGTACAACAATTCACAGGCACGTACATGATGCGTTTTGTGATGACGGATATGGTCGCGAACTTTTGAGCAGTGACTTGTATGTTAATAACTTTTCGAGAGAATACTTGCACAAGGACGAGGTGCGGCATGAGCGTGCTGGACCGTCAATTCCTAATACAGTGTCTGGACACTTGCACAGCGACAAAGTACATGCATTACCTTACTACTGTCCCAGCATCCTGTCAAAATGGGCCGCAAGACCTCGCCACTGGCCGCCACCGGAAGCCGTTAAGAGGGTCGTATCACTTGAGGCAGTTCTTACGCCTGTTGGATTTAAAGGAAGTGAACATCAGCATGTTGAATGGCGAGTGTGTTTTAACGCCGGTGAGATCGAACTAATTAGCAATCTTAATGACACTCAAACCAAATTGTATGTTTTATTGAAAATGATAAAGAACGATGTATTACATCCACGTAAGAAAGAAGTTACATCGTACACATTGAAAAACATCGTTTTATGGATGGCGGAAAACAATCCTCAAGCCTCGTTTCATAAAAAAAGTATTTTTCAGTGGTTGCATGAAGCATTGGATGCGCTTAGAGTTGCATTGATCACCTTAGAGCTACCATACTATATGATTCCAGAAAGGAATTTGATGGCAACCTCTGGACTGGATGAGGAACAGCAACGCACATGGATATCAACGATAACAGATATGCTCAATGAAGGTCCTAGGGTGATACTCAGACTTCCAAAGATACGACAATGCATCGTAGCTCACCCTGAACCATTCCGATGGTACAACGGGAGGAGAATAGAGCTGGAGTTGTTGTGGCTCATGCGCTTGAACAGACTGGTAATCTGTAAGGATGAGAACGGGGAGATTGACTATACCGATGCGATTATGCAGGCATTAAAGAGACGAACAAACGAGGTTCTAACGGATGTAAGCGTGAGGATGAGAATGGAAGGGAGTCGAGTTATCAACGCAAAGGCTATTTTTTATCGAATTATGATGTAAAACGTTAACGATGATCAATAGATCACTAACAAGGCGCGGACAACACGTAATTATAACTTTTGAGTACATATTATCTTTAACGAATCACCGATCATTGTTGCCAAGAACGTGAAAATTATACAACTTATCGTTATAGTGATTTGTTCAGTAATTGATGTTTGACTTGCAGACGTTCGTTTCACTTTCTAAAAATGTGCACAATTTTACAAAAGATGTGTTTACAGTAGGCTGTAAAATTTACCGAAACAATAAATGTCGATACAATTAATTGAAAAATGTCAATCGCATAGATGACAGTAGTTTGCAAAATAAAGTTATGTAAAGTAATTTTACTATATTGTATATATCTTAATAAAATATGTATGTATCGCGCTTGGAAACCAGCGGTATAATTTCAAGTTATGCATATATTTCTTTTTAGAACATTTATAGTGACTCATTTTGTCGACATATATAGAAATGTGACTTTTGTTATTTGCGTATGCATGTTAGGAAATAAAGTGTGTTTGTGTCATTTGTATCTCATCTTCTTATCTAAATGTTCACTTGGTTTATGGTTGGTATTGTTAACGCATTTGCACTGAATGAATATATGTGTTACTGGCAGTTACTGAAAGTCCACTGGTATTGTTGTTATTGCTTTAAATGTATCGACTACCATTCTTGTTTTTCTTGTTGAGTAGAAACATTGTTGTGATTTGTAATATTGATCAAAAAGTATTGAACACATTGTTGCACTTATCGATAAAAATGGCACATATCTGTGTTCATTCCTATTTTTAAAATGTCTTCAATAACGCTATTGTTGCATTCACAAATAAGAAATAAAGTACAGTTGTTTTATGCGAATTGATTTAACTACTTCTCATGTGAATGTATAATTGCTCGTGTTTTTTACTGGACAAGTGAATGTAAACTTTTATTGAACACGGATAATCTGTTTTCATCAAAACACATAGTTTGTATTGAATCTAAAGATACAAAGATATATGTCATAGTATTGATGTTTTTATGCGGAAATATTTTCATACATGATAAACGTAATGGTTGAGTTTCGTTAATCTAGTTATACCGTTAATCTCGTTTTGCTCTAAGCGTGTGTATCCTTATGTAAGTTTTCTTTTTGTTAGTTTTTTAAAGAGGCTGTTTTCGGAGAAACTCCGAGCTATTGCCATAGCCAACTCGTCGTCCGCCGTCCGCCGTAGGCGTCGTTCTAAAACCTTAACATTGGCCATAGCTTTTTAAATATTGAAGATAGCACCTTGATATTTTGCATTCATGTGTATCTCATGGAGCTGCACATTTTGAGTGGTAAAATTTCAAGGTGAACATCATCCTTCAAGGTATAGGTTCAAAAAACAAAGTCAAGGGAAGTAATAAGCTTTAAATGGACATAGTTATCTGACCTGCCCATGTATATATTTTTGTTAAATTAATCAAAGCGGCGCAGTAGGCGGCATTGTGATTGCTAAACAACTGGTAGGTAAATCTGAAGCAAAAATACTAACTATTCTCAAAAATAAATTCCCTGAAAGAGAGGCTGAGCAACTCAACATCAAATCAACACTGCCTGTGCAACCATCACCAACGCCCGTTCAACCCACAAAACCAAAACAGGTCATGAACCCTCCTCCCACACAACAACAACAATCACAGCAAGCAAAAACCCACAACCAAACCATTAACGCAAACAACCCGGTCACCCCCAAACAACAACAACAACAAACACCACGACGCACACAATTTCAACGTCACTACTGGCAACCTAAAAACCATGAGAGCTCGCCTCTACACATCCATAGGAAAAACTTAATCTGAACCGGTACCGCCCGAATCCTATCATCATGCGACATAGCCATCACAGAAGGCAAGCGCTCGCGCCGCCGTTCCCGATATACTTCCGCCACGCGTACGGTTTATATTAATAGAACAACCCCTTAAGCTTGTACAATCTCCCAATACAAGCCCCTTAATGGCTACGACAGCACCAAATATTACTTCAAATCTTACCGTAATGTCGTGGAACGCCCGAGGGGTTGGCTGTCATGATACCAATAACAAATTGTATGAGCTCCAAAATTATGTAAATAATAATGAGATACATGTTGTATGCATCCAAGAAACAAACAATAGAAGCAAAAATAAACAAGTTCAATTAAAAAGATACCAAGAACCCGTGAGATCAATAGAAGGAAAAAAGGCAACGGCCACGGGGGTAGCTATATATGTAAAATTGGGAATCCCATTTACTGAAATCAAGATTAACCAAGATTGCCCGATTGAGTCGTGTGCTATCACACTCTACCTCGATAAAAACCTGTCCTTTCGTATCCAATGTGTATACGCTCAAACTGTAGAAAATACTCTCAAAAACTACTCAATTTTTTTTCACTCTTTAGACCATAGACAAAACAATATTATCATTGGCGATTTTAACCTCAAACACCCTTGCTGGAACCCCGAGGGCGATCCACGATGTGATGATCATGCGGAAAATCTATTAAAATTACTAAATAACACAAGCCTCAATTTCTTAAACAACGGACAGGTCACGAGACTGGCCGACCGCGCCGGCCATTCTGACAGCGCGATCGATCTCGCCCTTATATCAGCTAAATTACAAGCGATAAGCGACTTCAATGTACTCGACAATTCATTTGGTAGCGACCATCTCCCTATCGTGGTAAATTTAAAACTAAAAATTGAACACTCCCTTCCGTCAATACAACATAAGTGGAAAATCCATAAGGCTACACCTGATCAATGGAATAACTTTAAAGTTCAATGCAATAACGAATTTCTGCCCAACGAAGATAATACTGACTCTAACACTCACTTCCATTCCTATCTAAATAAACTCACGACAGCGCTAGACAATTCAATTCCCATAGCCAACAAAAAACATAAACAAATTAAACGCTCTGTACCTTGGTGGAACGAGGAATGTGAAACCGCTATTAAATACCGCGAAAAATGCAGGAAAAAATGCATCAGAATCAGAACGGGTCCCAAATATGAAAAATTTAAAGAAGCCCGCGCTACGGTAAAACAAGTAATTAAAAAAGCAAAACTAGATAGCTGGAACGAGTTCTGTAACAATCTTTCGTATAAAACCACTAGCAAAGAACTTTGGTCTCAAGTACACCGTATGCAAGGCAGACCGCCTCCTATAACTCCGATATTCCGCATCAATAATGAAATACTTGTAACAAACGCCGATAAAGCTACGGCCTTAGTACACCACTACCAAACGGTAAGCAGCGACGAAGGCTACTCTCGAGCCTTCATTGCGCGAAAACTTAAAACTAAAAATGAATTTCCAAACGCTCGAATTTCATACACAGACCAAAACTCACAAATACAATTCGCCTTTTAGCTTATTCGAACTAGAAACAGTCTTACTGACTTGTAAAAATGGCGCGCCAGGTGATGATAATATACATTACAAAATACTGAAACAACTCCCTCTCTCTGCAAAACAAGAGCTCCTCGCCTAATACAATAAATCGTGGGCCGAAGGCACCCTCCCTGATGAATGGCATGAGGCAACAATTATACCGATCTTCAAACCTAATAAACCCAAAGAATCTCCAGCCTCATACCGGCCGATCTCGTTAACATCAACGTTCACAAAACTAATGCAAAAAATGATTAAACCCCGATTATGCGCTTATCTTGAAAAACACAACCTAATTTCGAAAAATCAATCAGGGTGTAGAGCTCACCACTCGTGCGAAGACCATAAAGTGCGCCACGAAGCCGACATCAGAAGAGCTCAAAATCTAGGCCAATCGGTAGCAGCCGTTTTCTTAGATCTCACTGCCGCGTTCGATAAATTATGGGATGATCATGCGATTCTTATGCTACATACACTAGGTATAGAGGGCACCATGCTCAAATGGCTCGCAGCCTTCCTCACAACGCGGAAAATAAAAGTAAGACTACATGACGCGACTTCCGAAACGGTCGTGACAACAAACGGCTGCCCCCAAGGAAGTGTTCTCTCCCCCATATTATTCTCCGTTACAATGAACTCGCTAGAACGCACGATTCATAAGCATAATGCACAAAATAAAACAGGCCTAATTGATATTTCCCTCTTTGTAGATGACAGTGCCATATGGACTACCTCATGGTCGCCTAAACTAGCAATTGATAAAATTCAAAACGCCCTGACTGCTATAGAAACTTGGAGTGCATCATACGGCTTTCAAATTAATCCCTCTAAAACTCAAGCAATTGTTTTTTCTAACCGCGCATCCAAAACAACTTCTAAAAAAATCACAGAACTTCCGCTATTAACACTATGTGGCGCTACGCTCCCGTACCTCGACAAAATTACTTTCCTAGGAATGACATTTGATAAATACCTAACATGGGAAGAACACATCCTCAAATTAACAGTGCGCTGCCAGAAAGATCTTAATTTTCTCAAATGCATCCAAAAAAATAACTGGGGCACAGACAAGAAAGCACTGATGAGTATTT
Source organism: Dreissena polymorpha (assembly GCF_020536995.1). Taxonomy (NCBI): domain Eukaryota; kingdom Metazoa; phylum Mollusca; class Bivalvia; order Myida; family Dreissenidae; genus Dreissena; species Dreissena polymorpha. Next base: position 8,691 of record NW_026273384.1, on the reverse strand, counting down.
ACAAAGCCACTATCTGGGCAAAGATAAATTACGGAAGCATAGCATATAACTCAGCCAGCGATAAACTACTTAAAAAGCTACAAGTTATCCAAAACACGGCACTCAAAATAATCACGGGCACACGTAAAACCACAAGCACCGTTCTTATCCATCTCGAGTGTGGAATGCTTAACCTGGACCATCAAAGGCAAATAAATCAAATGAAGTATTACGCGCGCACTAATCCTATGGAAAACAACCTACCGATCAACTCAAAGGTCACCGAAGACCCGGCCTACCGAAGAGCTAAAAGTCGCATTGGAGACCCGTACGCGCAAAATGTCCGAGCGCTTAATTTATACTATAAAATTAACGAAATTGAACTCCAACCACCTACCTACTACAGCCTTAGTGAAATAGTAAAACCTGACATCGACTTTCATCTATCAACACTGATTAAAAAATCCGAAATCGACTCCAATAGCGCAACCATAGCCTAAAATTACATAAATAATACATACGGCGGGTATACACAGATTTTCACAGACGGTAGTAAAAACGAGGATTTAAAATTAGCCGGCGCTGCGTACGTAGTATACAACCCTCAAAATGCCATTATCCACCACAACAGATTAAAACTTAAAAAGAACTTTCCATATTTGCCTGCGAGCTAGCAATAATTAATGACGCAGTAAGGTGGCTTAACACGCTTAACACGCACGAACAGACAAACTACGCGATTTTAACCGACTCTCTTAGCGCATTGCAAGCACTACACGCAGGATCCTCGAAAACGCGACCAGATTTGATATACGCAGCTCTAAAAGGTATCACAAAACTGACTAATAAAAACATATCTCTTAAACTTATATGGATACCTAGTCATGTAGGCATCCCGGGCAATGAATACGCAGATAAACTTGCCAAGTTAGGATCCCAAGACGGCCTACTCTCTGAACTAAAACCCAGCGCACGCGAAATTATAGCCATTATAAACCAAAAAGCGTACAATGAACAGGACTACAAATGGTCAAAATACTGCACTGAGCATGATTTACCACTTATCACTAACCCCAGCCATAAGATCCATATCTATAGCCCCATTAAGCAAGAAGATAGGGCATATACGCGTATGCGCTTAGGGGTGACTAGGTTACACGGTGATAGCTACGAAACTGTTCTGTGCCCCAAATGCAGTGTCCCAGACACCTTCGAACATTTATTCTTCATATGCCCTCAACACGCGGCCCAAAGACTATAACTAAGTGCAGGTATAATAGCAGCATATAACAATATCTCTGTTAAAATTGATCGCCGTCTACTGTTAATGCCGCCGAACAAGATCGGATCCGTTATAAGACATGTTTTTAAATTTTTGCGAGATACGGGATATCTCAATAAAATATAAATACACTAATTACATCGCACATAAGACAAACAGTTGAAATACTCCGCTAAGCGAGCTTCCACTGCGTATGCCTTATTAAAATAAAATATAAATATTACAGGTTAAATACACAGCAATCTTAGCAATCTAAATATTATAAATTTTACAATATAAATACACTAGATAAATTGCTTCCCTAACAACCTAAATATTAAACCGTAGACCCTTGTGACTGCTGAAAGCGGGAGTCCCGAGTGGGACGCCGCGGTGATGCGGGAGACGCCGCAAGAGAGAAAATATTATAATAGTATATATATCTATCGATTTATCCCAAGATTTTATACAGACATCATATATCCGTAACAATATCTCTTTGTCCCCATACTAATAGTAACTTAAGATTTAATTCCCATATATATTGCAAAACAAACATAAATATGTACGGAAAGGACAATTTTTACTATTTTTTGCGTAATTCAATTATCTCCCTTGCAAAAACAAGATATAAGGCAATTCGCATTAAACGAAGAATTATATGAACACCTTATTTCTGTACCAATAGCCATTTTTACTTAATACTAATAGTAATTTATTTTTCAACCCACCACTTAAAAACAAACACAAATAAAAGGAAAAAAAAAGACTCATTTTGGAACATTAACGGCTTAGAATTACCTCCCTTGCAATATAAAACATATATGGAAATACCCCACAAACGCTCGAAACTTCAACCATTTAGCGTCACAAAATCTATTCTGTTAAAATTAAGGCTAAAACTAGATTCATACCTGCACTTAATCTATAAAATAAAGCGATACAGTAGGGCATCGTAACCAAACCAGAATCTTCTTGCATAAATTATCTTCCTTAGGCTTATCCGAAATAGCAAAAATATGCGTATAAACAAGTCGCGTAACTTTCAAAAGTGCGAATAAAGCGCGTCCCGGTGCCGGACTAAAAACACATCAAGGTAACTACATAACATTTACCCTGTCTGCCGGACCCCGTCCGTGGACTATAGCCATAAAGGGGCCCTCTGGGCGGGCACGGATGAATGGTCACTTCTGTGTGTCAATGGGGCCGCTCGCCCAGGCCCGCACATAGTGAACCTACGGTATTATCACGGCCTGAGCATAACGCGGATATGACAACCGACCTATAGTTACTCCGTCGCAGGGCATAGCCAACGGGTCACACCTGTGTGTCAGTGGGGCCCCCTGGTCTGTGCCCTGTGACGACGCCACGGATGGGCAAGGGCTGACAAGCTACACATTATAACCCAGTAAAACAACAACAACACTCTCTTAATAAAACGGAAGGGATTACGGTACCGAATATAACTGTCAACCAAATCATGAAATGTATCGGCCGCCTGTCTCGTTAACAACCGCGACCGTACACCATACACGCAATTTAACCCTAAGGGCACAGTATCAGAATCAATGACGGATAGGTACGCTTGATAAAAATAAAAACGAACATCTGTAACCACTATGTAACGATATGGACAAATCTAAAATCCTCCCCTTCGTAAACCAAAAAATCGGGCTAACAGTATCCGGGTTCCGCGAGACCCTCCCCCCCCTGTGCTGGTCCTCGTTATTTTAAATTTTTTCCGCTGCACCCAGCACGCAGCAGCCGACGACGACGGTAGTGGGGTAAGCACGCAGACACTACACTTCCGCACAGAGACGGAAGCCGCATTAAGTGCGCACTCAGGTAACTCAATAGAGAAACCTTCAGTACAACCCCTTTAGATGTAGATATCACAACCATGTATTTTATATATGCATTATATTAAAAAATGTTGGATGGAGCGTGTCGGCTGGGGTGGTGAGGCGCCCCCCCCCTCGATCTGTGGCTCTGTCGACACGACCCACCCAAGATTACCAAAAAAAAGAAAAGTGATGATAATATAGTATATTTGTTTCTCAGTGTATATACAGAATAACTTATTGCAGTCCATTTATTTACTAACCATTGTAATAGCCAAAATAACACATAGAACTGATAGAACTGTTGCCTCTGATATCATACATAACCAGAACCAGTAAAGCGCTCACTCTCCTAATACCAAACTACCATAACCACAGTCCATCTCTTCTATCATCAAATAAATGATCTATCAAAAACAAAGTCTGGCCCACACAACACCACAGTGCCACAGGCAATCACCTCAGAAAGAAGAAAGAAAATCTCGAAATTGTCTAAGCCCACAAAACAAAATAGTCATCTTGGTCCATTTACACACACTCAGTCCCTCTCTTCTATCATCTAGTACATGATCTGTCAAAAATCTAGTCTGACCCTCACAACAACATACAACCATTTCCCAAAAAAGCAACAGAGAGTGCCCAAGCTACTATAAAACATGACACAAGGCATCAGATCTGTATATGTACCAATACTAACACTATATACTAATATGTCCTCAGCGAGAGACGCTACATGCCGTCCCTCTTGAAAGATACTGAAAAGAATGACTGTTTGCAGTTCATTTGTACACTAACCATTATATGTTCCTATGTAGCCGGATCGAACCCTTTGCTCGACATACCCTAGACCAGACCACGATACTAACCTGGCATATTACACAAACACATAGGAATGCTGTCTTTGCTTTTATAACCAGAAACACTAACGTGTGCGCTCTCCCTAATACCAAATTTACTCAAACTCAGCCCCTCTCTTCTTTCATCAAATAAATGACCTATCAAAACTAGTCTGGCCCTTACAACACCACAGTCTCACAAGACACTTAAAACATCAATAAGAAAGAATTTACAAAGAGATTGTCTGCCCCCCAAAGAACTAGTCATCTCGGCCCAATCAAACAAACATAGTCCCCTTCTTCTATCATCAAATACATTATCTTTCAAAAACTAGCCTGCCCTTCGCAATAACATCCAAACTATATACCAAATAGCAACAGAGAGAGCCCACGTTACCGCAAGTTATGACACAAGACAGCAGAACTACACCTGTATATAAGTACCAATACTAACACTATGTACTAATATGTCCTCCGCGAGGGACGTTAAGGGGTGCTATAGGGGTGCTATACACCGGGCACTTAAAAGAACCAGGGGCGCCTCTGGAATCGGGGCGTTTCCTGTATCCTGCTCGAACCCCCACTAACACCTCTCATGGGGCGGAGAGCACAACAACCACACTTTGGTAAATGAAAGCTAGAATACAGGACATAATCTATAATACTATGAGTTTTACAAATTAATATCAAACATAAATAAATCATATGATATATCAACGGCGTTTTTAGATCATTTATTTACTTTACCTATCCAATTATAATAGCAAATAAAACATAACTACAAAATTAATACATCCCAGCTTGATACATGGTCTGGATGTTTGGCAGGCGGGTGGGAAAGAACGATGGTGACTCTGGGTAGGGCTTTGGGGGGCTCCATGGTTGGTTCTTGACTGATTTGTTGTCGCGCGCAGCGAGTGGGTGGATGAGGGTGCTTGTCTCGGGGGTCTCCAGCGGTTGGGTGCTCAGGCCGTGGCCGTATGCGGGAGCGGGGGGGGGGGCTCGGGCTCGCTCGGCGTGGGTGCGCTTGTGCGGGGGCGGCGGGTTCTGCGATCTGGGAACTGCAACAATATACAACCCTTCACGACTGACCGACGACCGTAAATAACCGACAGACACCTCCTCTTCCGCTCCAGACAAATGCACAACAATCACATACCACACACTATACACAACCATACACAGATCACCACCAAGGAACCCGGAACACACGGGCGTGGCGCTCTCATACGCGCCACCCGTAATGAGTGAGGGTGTGAGAGCGATACATGTGTGTGTTCCGGGTCTTACGTACCGGGTGGTGTTGGGATGTGGGTCGCGTTGAGTGTCTTGTACATTAGTAATGTGCGGGACACTCGGCGGGACCCGCACCTCATCACCACCTTTAGGTAGATAGCACATTAAGGTCTCATTGGCCAACATGCACGGAACTCTTTTAAAAATTAAAGTATTTGGCGAATACCCGGGAAGCCGGGGTAAATTTGACCTTCTTTGGCTCTTAAATTTATCTTTTTTCCCTGAGAGGTCACAGGGGCAGGTCGGGCTACCGTAACCTCGTGAAGAGGCCAGTAGGACCTGTAAATAAACTCTGAAACACACACAGGCGGCATTGTGTTTCTGACAAACCCATTGTGGTTAAGGTCAAGGTCAAGGTCATCCTTTACGGTCTATGGTAACAATTACAGATTTAAAGGAAGTAATAAGCTTTAAAAAGGTAAAAAATTATTCAATATTGAACCAGCGGTATAATTTCAATCTTCCGGAAATGGAAATACGTTTTCTACGCTGTTGAACTAGATGTTTAATTCATTGCTTTGTACTTTTTTTCAAAAAATGCAAATAATTGTTTATTAATTTGATAAAACTGGGCATAATGCATGTGCGTAAAGTGCCGTCACAGGCTAATCAGGGACGACACTTTAAGCACAAGCATTATGCCCAGTTTTCTCATAACGCGACTCATTCAAGTACAGCGCTTGATTATTTGATGTTAATATTCGCGATAAAGGTTAATCAAGTGCATGAGAAACGTTTTCTGACGAACATATTTAATCCTTATTGGTATTCTTAATATTGGGCGCATATCAGAGCGGTAATGATGTGAGCCGCGCTCTGCGAAAACTGGGCATAATTCATGTGTTGAAAGCGTCGTTCCAGCTTAGAGTTTGCAAACCACACAGGCTTATCAGCCACTTTCTGCCTAAACTGGATTCTTAATATGAAGATACTTTTTTACAGCAAAAAATACCATTAACGCGATATGTATCGTATCTGATTAGCATGTGTGCGGACTGCACATGATAATATTGAAGGACGCCTCAAACACGTACATTAATCCCCGTTTTCCCAGAACGCGTCTCGATATATATCTAGCTGTTTCGGAAGGTAGCCGCCAGTGTCAAACCGCGCATACATTCGTTATCCCGCTTTTAAGATAAACGTCATAGCCCCGTACATAAAGACGATTATATTTTGCGTTTGTGTAGAGTATCATAATGCAGTTAGCGGTCACTGCGTATTTTGCACTGGAACACCTACCCCTAGTGTTATATCATACGTTTGTTTAACGAATTGTATTACGTTTAGCAGTCATCGTGTAAGATGCACTGAAATACATACCGTGACTGCTATATTTTACGTGTGTTTCATGCAAACAAATGCAAATACAAGTCATCCCGCATTATGACTATTAACACCTTCTGTGACAATGTTAATATGTATGATAAAATATAGTTCGCCAATATTAACGTGGCACTGACCTTTATGTTTGAAAATATTTAGGTACCGATATTAAAGTGAGTTTAATCTGTTGAAGAGTACCTGAGTGAGTGCACTGTAACGGTCTCACTAAACGAATGCAAAACGCGCAAGAATACAACCAAATTAAATATTGACCACGATCAATGAGTACAATGTTGAATAGATGGATTGTTTGTAATTGTTTGATTGTATTTTTGTTGGACTTTTTGTTTTACTTTTCATTTTCATAGAATACAGCGTCTTAAATGCTAAACCCGAAACGGTTAACATCTCTAATGATATTGATCACGTAAAGAATTATATTATGACCCATTAGCGGGGGTTGCATTATCAGGAAACAGCACATCAGTTTTCTGCTTGCGGGTCATTTGATATACCGAGTTATTGATCTGTAGCTTGCAGACTAAGAAAAATAGTTTCTTCAAGACATATCGAATATCACTACTCTTCCACATATTTCCTAGTGCAAACGACTTCTTAAAGGGACATGTTCAAAGATTGACGCATCGAAAACAAAATCGAATTTAGTTGCGAATTTCTAAAAATAACTTTAGTATTTATATTGCGGATGATGCTTGAAAATGCTGTCGTCAAAATACTGTTATATATTTATCAGTTGATTTGTATTAAACAAACATGAAGAATTGTTTATGTGAACAGATTGAACAGTTTGAAATCTTCTATTTTTTATGAAGATAACTGACAACACGGCACAATATAATATACATCCACTTTAGAAAAAGAAGAATGCTTTTCCACAAGCCTTCGGTTGCAAAAGGATTCGGATTGATATCCAGATAGATTTATCTCTTTTTGTATTTCGTCCATATGGTTTATCATGGCTTGTAAGACATTAAATGGAGTGCCTTTTTATGTACTCAAACAAACGTGATTGTAAACACTTTACATTAAATGGCAGATATGCGCGGGGAAGAGAAACCGCTTATGTCAAGATGCACATCCTAGAAAATACGGATACATCAATAAATACTTATTGTCTGCGTTTTTAAGATATGAAGATTCAATAAACCAATGTTTAAGAGACGCGGTCACATAATTGTCTGCTGTATTTTATGCATGTATGTGTTTTCAACGTCTTTTCCATAGTATCCCTTGTGAGCTAGGAGCCTTTAGAAGATCTTCTCCGTAGATATCAGGTACTCGTTCTACCAGGATAGCGGAGAATGTTACATACAGCTGGGGCTAACGAAACAATCTAGCTTATATAAATAGGATTGACTCTTTCTACCTTGACATCGTATAACAACGGAATTACAAACATGAACAACAATAGCGTGAAAAATTGGATTCAGGCAAGCAATAGTCGCCCCAAAACGAAATATGATATTCATTATTCAGACCCAGGGTATGGGGTAAAAGAGATATAGCGTTGACTGCTTCGTATACCGGAGAGGAGAAACACATAAGGTCTAATGGTCTCTGTACATCAAACATAAGGTCTAATGGTTTCTGTTCATCAAACATAAGGTCTAATGGTCTCTGTTCATCAGACATAGGGTCTAATGGTCTCTGTTCATCAAACATAAGGTCTAATGGTTTATGTTCATCAAACATAAGGTCTAATGTCTCTGTTCATCAAACATAAGGTATAATGGTCTCTGTTCATCAAACATAAGGTCTAATGGTCTCTGTTCATCAAACATAAGGTTTTATGGTCTCTGTTTATCAGACATAAGGTCTAATGGTCTCTGTTCATCAAACATAGGTCTAATGGTATATGTACATCAAACATAAGGTCTAATGGTCTCTGTTCATCAAACATAAGGTCATAATGGTCTCTGTTTCATCAAACATAATTTGTCAGTTGTTGTCAGAGTGCTGTTTGTGTGTTTATTCAAAATCAGGGAGGAACCTGATTCGGATCGGCTAATTTTCAAACCGGATTTCCCCCGATGCTTCGCATTGACCGTTCTAATACGGTGAGCCCTGTTAAATAAGTATATTTTTTATGCTGCGTGTTTGTTATAAAAGTTGTTAATAAGAGTCGTGTTAT